>NC_057810.1:325957767-325966939 GCF_018294505.1 Triticum aestivum | reverse complement strand
ATGAAAAAAAACATGGTTTAGTTGGTTTAGTTGTGGGCAAGCACCTATAACAACAAATTTAACCCCCTTAATAAAAAATGGTGCCTTGTTGTCTAAAATGAGATGTACATACACATTTTAATTTGATAGTACAAAGTCTCATTGTAGCCAAATTAAAGTACACATGTGCTCCTGAATGTCCAGAGAGAAATTTCCACGCAAAAATCATTTCTACACACCAATAAAACACGGCAGGTCATGACAACAGTAACCATACTATACTATATATACCATCAATTCAAGTTCTTGTGTGATTGATTAGCTGTACGAGCCCTGCTGGAACAAGACTATCCAAACTCCTCACCATGTAGGACAGAAAAAAGATGATGGAACATAAGGCCGGAAGGCCCGACAAGAGATGTAGGTCATCCTAAGCGGGATAGTAATTATAGGACAGCCGCTGGTATAATTCTGTATAAAGATGGAAACCAAAATCAAAATAATCTTTAGTGCTTTTGACCCCGAAGCATCTCAATATTTATGGAAAGAGATGGTGTTAAAGATGCAAATACAACATGTACTGCTAAAGAAGCCACACGTCTCTTCTGCCTTGTCTGTCATTCTAAAGGAAAACCAAACTTGCAGCGCCAAGCAATAGACTATAAGAAAATGAAAGGTACATTCTTTAGCCAGTTCTAGAACTGCACAAATATGATAAAACAATTAGTGGATGGTTTAGCTAAGCAGAACAACAAAGATAAATATTAATCTAGAACGATAACTCCAGAATGACTTCATATACGATACAATCTTGCATGACAATAGCTTTCAAAAATGTCTTATATTATTATGGGACGGAGGGAGTACCTTCTATCATTTTTATTTTCCTATGATCAAAAGTACGCACTCAAATGAAAGGAAATGAATCTCTAAATACTTATGTACTCCCTCCGTTCCTAAAATCTACACTCTAAAATATGTACTAAGCCACTGTCAGTACATGGGTATTCGTGGGATATTGGATGCCTTTTACTGATACGAAGTTATCAGAAAAATGAAAGGCATTTCAACTAACTTGCTTCCTCCCGCATTAGAGCAACCGATGATTTCCTGACCATCCAAATCACTCGTGGAGGGATGGGAAGATGATTCTGAAACCAACATTATACTTTACAGAATACGATATAAAGCCCTAACTGGGAGAAGGTTGTGAGATACCACACTTCTGTAACAACAATTCAATGTGTTCTGGAAAGAAAAAACTATCATCAGTGCACTCGGATAACTTATTGGCCTCTTTCTGCAGCATATAGGCGAAAGTGTTTATATTAAGTACTTGTGATCAGAGTCCAGAATTAGACACCTACTGTAACTTGAATGTACTTTTTATATATTATGAAACCATGCAACCTCACAGTTATTTAAAATTACCTGGTATTACGTTTGGGCGTTTGGCGAGAAATTACATGATATGTCAGCAAAATACAACCAAGCAAATGCATATTAGAGTATCTAATTTGCAAAGATGACATACTTAGAGATAAATTGCTCCCATGTAGCAATGGGCTACCACTATCGTGTTGACTCTGGCCTTGCCAAAGTAAATTGCACATGCAAGGGCAATGAAAGTGGGAATTATATACATAAAATGCTGAAGGTGTGGCTAAAAGTTGTACAGATAAAAGACAAGAAACATAGGAGCTAATTAAGAAGGAACCGGAGCATATTGACGAAGGTAAAATATTTCATCACATATAATTGGAGAAGTTGCCAAATCTAGTTATCCACACACATATGAAATGACGATGGTGATAAGTGCAGCAATAGTTTATTTTCACAAACTAAGAAATATAATGTACTTCAAAGTTTCTTGGGTAAATGCAGACACCATTTTTCTCTAGTAATTCAGTGATGACTGAAGCAAATGCAGTCACAGTTTGTTTGGGTAAATGCAGACACCATTTTTCTGTCATAACAGAATGTATGTCTATGTATAGACGTGAAAAAGGAGAAAGTAAAGGCCTCCCAATAATGAAGTAGCTGCCATGAGCTTCCTTTACCAAGCTCATACCATTGCATAGACAACATACTCAGCCTGCAAGTACAATAGCAAGGTTGCTAGCATGAACAACATAAAAAACTGAACAACAACTTGATAATCATCGTAACTCACTTGATTCATATTAAAAAAAATCTTTGATTTTTGCAAAAACAACTTGGCAAAATCAAAAATACCTCCAGTACGCTTTAAGCATTGTTGTTCCATGCCCTTAGGTCATCATATCCTCCCCCTTTCCCGTCTCAATCAGCAATGCCTCTCCCGGATCGCCCCAGAAAGGGGTTTTTGACCTTTGAAGTTGGCACAGCTTGTGGCATACGCATTCGCATCTGGTAAAGATATAAGAGATATAAGAGAGTAGTAAATAACCGTAGGTTTCCAAGGTCTGGTAATTTAAGTTGCAAATCTGCACCTGTAGATATCCCTCACTGTTTGGCATGCAAAACACCATGTAATGTAAAGGATGGCAGTGCCAAAATAACTAACATACATGCTCTTATATTATACTCTATAATGCTGAAAATGCAAGTAGATCAACAAAACTGCACTACAGCCACCCATAAAGGCATAAATGACACTGGAAATTATATGAGCATCTAGAAGCCTAGAACTACTGGTCATCAAAACTATAGAAGCGCGTTGGCAATATAGTTATAAAATAGATCTTCAAGGAAATCTTGCACATGTAGGTAGATATAACGCTAATCAAATGACCCGATTGGGTGAAGTTCACCTCGACATGCTGGCCTTGGATGTGCTCGCCGTTGATGGATGTGTGCGCAGCTCCCCAACCGCGCCCATGGGCCCGGCACCTGTCCAGCCAGCTCACCGGCGCTCGTCGTCACCCCGCATCCCCGCATAGGTTCTCCTTTTCCTAGTACAGATCCCATATGGAAGCTGCCCAATAGAGAGAGACGGCTTAGGGAAGGTACGACCAGAAGGAAATAGGGAGTCCGGGGGCGTGTCCTCATCTCCTCCCCGCTGCTCCTTGGCGAGCCTCCTCCCACGACGACGCAACCGGCAGCCCTTGCTCGACGACACGGGACCGGCCGGTAGGTCCTCCTGGCGGCTTGTTGACGGATAAACGGCATGCTCGCCGTCAGCTTCATGCCTGGAGGCTCGTCAACGGGCGTCCCCTTTGGCCTGGTTCATGGTGGTGGCAGCCCCTGACCTCTTGCGTGGCACTTAGACAGCAGTATGGAGCCACGAACGGCCGCTTCCTCCCAGCGACGTGGTCATACGACAGAGAGGAGGGAGGCAGAATAGCGGCGGGGGCTGAGGAGGGAGGAGGGAGGAGTGCGACGTTGTGGGCTTGGGAGCCTAGGGTTTGTGCGGCAGGGCTGGGGCCTGGGGACGCACGACGCGAGGACGTGGGGCGGGGCGCGCGGAGTGGATTGGGCAAATCCCCTCGCACATGGGTGCAGTTGACCCAGCCAATACAAGCGTGATACGAGCCCACTCGTCATTGGGCAACAAAAATGACTGTAAGGTGAAAAAGGATTTAACTTCGAGTGAAGATCCAACGGTGCAGCGAGCCAGAGGGGCAGATCGGATGGCCGACGAAGCCCCAATCGAGGGAGCTCCGTGGAGGCAAGTTGGCTAGCAGCCTTATGTGTACTAGTGGACCCGTTGCGCCAAATGACGCAAAGACCTGCTGATTCCATGTTAGCGATGAAAAGAAATTCATGGTTTAGTTGACCTGTTGATTCCATGTTAGCAATGAAAAGAAATTCATGGTTTAGTTGATTTTGTTACGGGCAAGCACATATGGCAACAAATTTAATCTCTCTTAGTCGAGGAAAACGGGAGCTTGCTATCTACAATAGATGTATATACACATTTAAATTTGGTAGCATAGAGTTCTGTTTGAAACAAAATCTATATAACAATTCTAATACCCTTTAGTATGATACAATCGGTATTGTGTTGTCTATAATGAGATGCATGTACACATTTTAATTTGATAGCATAAATGACTTGTCACGCCAAATGGCATGAAGGAAGCATTTAAACCAAGAACTAAAAGAGATTATGTTTCTCTTTTTTTAGCATACGACGTTGATGTATACTCTTTTGTGAAGTGTTGTGAATCAATAGAAATATTTTAAATCGTTTGCAAACTGATAAAATCGATAGTTAGAAACATTGAACTTTTCAAACCATGTTTTTAGCTTAATTTAGGAGAATATGATTTTGAATTAAGAGTTGCTTGCGAGAAAATACTTAGCAATGAGTCAGCAATTAGAAGATCCAACACACTCAAGTGACATAATAAAGCTTACTTAAAATAATGATAGCATTAAGCACGGTGCACAGTTCTTAGTAAGAGTGGTCAATTACATCGTATAATAATTTGGATCTAATAGAAGAGATAGAATACAATAACACAGACTAAAGTCGATAAGACTGATTTAACAAAAGCGTCTTTCCATATAAACAAAAGATGGTTGAAAAAAAATCATCTTGTTCATGAGCCCCTTTCTTCACTGGTCGCTGGCGCGGGTGTTATCCCATGCTTCCATGAAACAATGCTCTCCTTTGAACTTGTAACATATAAGAACAATAAAAAGACACATAGACATAAAACAACTGTTGTCTGATCAATAAAAAATGGATGATTTTTTTGTTAGGTACAGAGTAAACTTCAAAGTCATCTTACAGATTTAGTTGCAAGGTTGACCAAGCAAAGCGAATGATCCATTACTGCTGAAGGTACAGAATGGTGTTTGGATGACACCAGCTAATGTTTCATTCTGTGATATTTTCTACATTATTCAGCTCGCTTCAATACTTCATAGTGCTCCTTTCTTAAAAGCAATATATCTTTATTTCAACATTACCATAGAAAATATCCTACCAAAACATGCTCGGCACATATCAGAAACCACACATATATCTTTATTTGATCATGAAAAAGATGAAACACACATGAGCATGTAGTTATATAGATGTGAACATATCAAATACTCCCTCCGTCCGGAAATACTTGTCATCAAAATGGATAAAACGAGATGTATGTAGACGTATTTTAGTTCTAAATACATCCCTTTTTATCCATTTTGATGACCAGTATTTTGGGATGGAGGGAGTACTTGTTTTCATGAATATCTTGAAGTATCACAATCATATACTTTTTTTTGCTGGAAACCAGTACTATACTAAAAGGCTAATCTCCAATAAGTAAATAAATCATTTCTTTCTTATACATCGTATCAATATACAGAATCCCAACCTGCGGATAAAAATCCTCAGATATGTGCATTGCATTGATCTTTTTTGCTGTTATTATCCTAGTAGGAGGCCACTATCTCATATTTTCATGTTCGTTTATACTTCAAAGTAAAATACACGACATTATTGATCTTAATAAATATACATGTCAATAAGTAATTTGGTTGAAAGAAGCATAATCTAAATGGTTGTTGGGTTATTCCGCTGGATTAGTATAAATTTAGGTGATGACATACAGTCAAATATCATAAAATATGTACTGTCATATTCACATTTATATTTTGCTAATGCCCCCTAGAAAAAACAAGTTGGAACTCGCTAGTCTGAGTGGTGTTTATTCTTCCATAAACATCTTTACCTTTTACATGGTTGTCCATCTGTTTTAATTAAAACTGAACAACATTGCTTTCTCCTCGTCAGATTGAAGCTCGTCCATTCATTTTCGTCCAAGCTAAAGATAGCCTTCAAATAAGAAACAACAGACAACTATAGAATATGTTAGCGCCCAAATTAGTTAATCAAATTTTAAAAGATCAGCAACTACCAATGTGACACTAATTTACTGTCAAGCAGGTTACCTTCCATGAAAATGAATCTGGCCTTTAGTCGCTGGCCACATGGGGGTTGCTGGCCTCCTGGGGCACAACTTTTGTGATTCCTGTGCTTAAATAATGTCTGCAACCAGCAGCCATAGCCAAAAGGATCCACGACTCCTCTCCGCCTTTTTGGCCTATGCATGTCAAGCGTGGAGAAGAGTGAGAAGCAAGCGATATTAAATCCCGCTATCCATGAAGCAATATCAACATACACATCACAATGGCTAGGGATAATGAATAGAAAACTACATAAGCTAAAACAAATTGTAGAATTTCATATGAATACTGCAGGCATCGAACCGCAGTATTCAAGTCAAATCCAAAATGGGCAGCTGAATTTAAGTACAAAACAAGAAGTGGAAACAATGCCCGGGGTAGCTGCCCTGAACAAGGACCCCTCTACAATCCAGTAATAAATTCCTAATATATCGGCATGAAAGACCCCATCACAAGAACTCGTGACTACTGGGGAAGTGGGGAGTGATAAAGGAAATATAACTGCAAATAAATAGACCAAGTGGCCAGCACAGAATCCTGTTTCCATGAAGCTCTAAAAACACAAGAACTCGTGTCTGCTGGAAGTGTGATAAAGGAAATATATGTGAATATGTACATGTACGGTTGCCTCATTTCTGAAAACACAAATCCACCATAACTGAAAGCACACGAATGAAATGCAGATTTTCTCTTCTTTGAAGATGTTACATCACTCAGCATCTTCCTTTAGGAAAGGAAAACAATACAGAATCAATAGTTCAATCAAGATCTGTAACTAAACAAAGAAATAATATATATTTTTCATCACAAATCTCATTTAGCTTTGTCGTAATCTCTTATCTTCCTCATGTTTACATCAATCACAAATAATAGCATCAAAATGAGAGAACAAAGCTTAACACGAGGGAGAAAAAATCACCTTGATCTTCTTCAAGGCATCTACAACGCCGACGCTTAGGCCAGGCGCCAGGCTTCTTTTCCCGGCCGTTATGGCCAAATCCCGTTCGATCAGGGGATTTTGGTAATGCTTTCCTTCATCATCAGATCTGCACACGTCATGTATAGAAAATTAATGAGTGATTAAGGAAATAAGAGGCAAAGAGAGGAGCACCTTCGGCAAGATTCTTGAGGAAGTCCCCTTCCACACCTCAAGCTGCAGCCGATGCTATCATCCATGAGACGAAGAGGAGAGATGAGCCACTGCCACTGCGTAGCCGCATCTACCTCCGTGCTTGGTGGCAGTCGGTGGGGGACTGGGGGTGGAAGAGGAAGGCGAGGTCAAGGCGCACCGTCCCAGATCTCGGCCTTCCTTGCCATGGCCGATTTGGTTGCGCCGGCAGCCATGGGTTGGAGGACGACGTTGAGCGCAACCGTTCCTCACCATCGACCACCTCAGCTAGCTCATGGCGTCCAGGCGCTACTGTCGCTCCCATGCTCGCTGCCGGCGCCACCGCCATCTTACTACCGATGTGTGGTGGAGAGCCGGGAAGGTGGAGGGAGGCGGAAGAGAGAGGAGGAGAGGAGAGGGTGCGGCGGTGGAGGGGATTTTTTTCAGGCGCTGCTAGGTTTTGGCGGCTGCAGGAACACGTCGTGCGCGGCGCCGGAGGGCATTGGACGAAGAGGAGTCAACCAGGCTGCCAGGCCCCTCTCTCCAATGGTCGACCAGACACAATCCCTCACCCTAACTAAGAGGGTGCTTGATACGTTTTAGTCCCATGACTAAAAGTTATGGAACTAAAACTTGCTAACCTCGCATAAGAAGTACAACTGAAATTCTAGAATCCCTCGAAAAGCATGATAGAGAATCTGACGAGTTTTTTAAGAGGAAATGTACTAAAAAAAACAACGACCAAGGATAGTTGTTGGAAACCGCCAGAGGAAAATTATCTAAAGATAAATATAGACGGAGCCTTCACAAAGGACACAAAGAAGGGAGGATGGGGTTTCATTGTCAGAAACTCTAAAGGAGGAGTAGAAGCAGCAGGGGCAGGGAGATTGTCAAGACTCTCTGAGGCAATTCAAGCAGAAACAATTGCCCTGTTATATGCCGCGGAGAGAGCAAGTGAGTTGGGATGCAGAAATGTAATCTTCGAAACGGATGCATTGGTGCTGAAACAAGCTATTGACGGAGACGCCTACGATAATTCAGTTTTCGGTGCCCTGTTTCGAGAAGCAAAGTTTAAACTCTTGTACTATGTTCAGTCTGCTTTTATCAATTGGTGTCCCAGGTCATGTAATGTAGCTGCCCATAAGCTAGCGTCATTTGGCGCGAGTTTGGTTGAGCCAGATATATGTATGTGGTTGTCAGATGTACCAAACTTTGTAACTGAAGCGGTTGCCAGCGATTTTGTTGGCCCGTATGTGTAATGAAGTAAGTTTTCCTTTCAAAAAAAAACTTGCTAGCCTCGCCCATGCTTAGATCCAAATACTAAAAGGACTAAAATCAAGTTATTGAACATTTATTATCCTCCAAATCCTCCAATCCAGAACTCACATGTGTTTAAGGAGAGGAATTAAATGAGGAGAGAGAGGGCTAATACATATTTTAGTAGGTTTCATATGACTACAAAATTTTAGCCTCAAGACTAGTCCTAGCCTCTCTTTAGTCAGGGGTGCTTGGAACTTTAGCCTCTAAAAGAGACTATTTTTAGTCAGACTAAAAATAGTCCCTTGGATCCAAGCACCCTCTAAAACAACACACAGACACATGGGACCAGCAGAAAATGATCTCCACCAGCCATACACCTACACAGCAGAAGCGAACGTGCATGCCCATCTGCACGACACGATGGCACGACCAACCGCAGACGAGGCAGGCGACGCACGACGCGCGGCACGCGAGGAAAGGCTCACCCAACCGAAACTCACCCAGCCAATAACGACGCATACTGAACCCACCAGTCATCGAGCTTAAAAAACTACAGCATAGTAAAAAATGAACTAAGGATCTGACGGCCCTGGCAGCTCTGTTGACCAAATCCAGCAGATCGAACAGCCATCGAAGAACCAACTTGAGGGAGCTTCCTGCGAACAAGTTGTCCCGGAACCTTATATGTTTAAATGTGTGTGTGTGTTTGTGTATATATATATATGGTGAATCTATTATGATAACACCCTTATTCTTACAACACTTGTCTTATTCTAATAACAGTTTAGCACTGCTTCCACCCGGCGAAGCGAAACCCACCAGCGAACTGAACCGAGGTGCATAAAAAAAGAAAAACAAATCCACGCCCACCCACCCACCCACCCACGATCTCATCCACCCCGCAGAAACCCCACGCCAAACACCCTGAGCCGCCAGGGCCGG